>NC_140795.1:7519473-7569473 GCF_037176805.1 Vigna unguiculata
TCGATTCTTTGTTGGGATCCTTCCTTTCTTCAAACGGAACGAACAGAGATAGAATCAGAGCGATTCCTTAAAATCCTTTCTAGATATTCCTCAATGTGCCGACTATTCATGGAACGTGAGAAGCAGATGAATAATCATCTGCTTCCGGAAGAAATCGAAGAATTTTTTGGGAATCCTGCAAGAGCCACTCGTTCTTTTTTCTCTGACAGATGGTCAGAACTTCATCTGGGTTCGAATCCTACTGATAGGTCTACTAGAGATCAGAAATTGTTGAAAAAAGAACAAAAGAAACATCTTGCTTTTTCCAGGCGATCGGAAAAGAAAGAAATAGTGAATTTATTCAAGATAATTATGTACTTACAAAATACCGTCTCAATTCATCCTATTTCATCCTATCGAGGATGTGATATGGTTCCAAAGGGTGAACTGGACAGTTCCAATAAGATTTCATTCTTGAACAAAAATCCATTTTGGGGTTTATTTCATCTATTCCATGACCGGAACAGGGGGAGATACACGTTACACCACGATTTTGAATCAGAAGATATATTTCAAGAAATGGCAGATCTATTCACTCTATCAATAACCGAGCCGGATCTGGTGTATCATAAGGAATTTGATTTTTCTATGGATTCCTCCGGATTGGATCAAAAACATTTCTTGAATGAGTTATTGAACTCCAGGGATGAATCGAAAAAGCACTCTTTATTGGTTCTACCTCCTCTTTTTTATGAAGAGAATGAATCTTTTTATTGAAGGATCATAAAAAAATGGGTCCAGACCTCTTGCGGAAATAATGTGGAAGATCCAAAACCTAAAATAGTTGTATTTGCTAGCAACAACATAATGGAGGCAGTCAATCAATATAGATTGATCCGAAATCTGATTCAAATCCAATATAGCACCCATGGTTACATAAGAAATGTATTGAATCGATTCAATTGCAACTTCGAATATGGAATTCAAAGGTATCAAATAGGAAATGATACTCTGAATCATCGAACTAGAATGAAATACACGATCAACCAACATTTATCAAATTTGAAAAAGAGTCAGAAGAAGTGGTTCGATCCTCTTATTTTGATTTCTCGAACGGAGAGATCTATGAATTGGGATCCTAATGTATATAGATACAAATGGTCCAATGGGAGCAAGAATTTCCAGGAACATTTGGACTATTTCATTTCTGAGCAGAATAGCCGTTTTCAAGTAGTGTTCGATCGATTACATATTAATCAATATTCGATTGATTGGTCTGAGGTTATCGACAAAAAAGATTTGTCTAAGTCACTTTGTTTATTTTTGTCCAAGTTACTTCTTTTTTTGCCCAAGTTTCTTCTCTTTTTGTCTAACTCACTTCCTTCTTTTTTATTTGTGAGTTTTGGGGGTATCCCCATTCATAGGTCCGAGATCCACATCTATGAATTGAAAGGTCCGAATGATCCACTCTGTAATCAGTTATTAGAATCAATAGGTCTTCAAATCTTTCATTTGAAAAAAAGGAAACCCTTATTATTGGATGACCAAGATACTTCCCAAAAATCGAAATTCTTGATCAATGGAGGAACAATATCACCATTTTTGTTCAATAAGATACCAAAGTGGATGATTGACTCATTCCATACTAGAAAGAATCGCAGGAAATCTTTTGATAACACAGATTCCTATTTCTCAATGATATCCCACGATCCAGACAATTGGCTGAATCCCGTGAAACCATTTCATAGAAGTTCATTGATATACTATTTTTATAAAGCAAATCGACTTCGATTCTTGAATAATCAATATCACTTCTGCTTCTATTGTAACAAAAGATTCCCTTTTTATGTGGAAAAGGCCCGTATCAATAATTATGATTTTACGTATGGACAATTCCTCAAAATCTTGTTCATTCGCAACAAAATCTTTTCTTTTTGCGATGGTCAAAAAAAACATGCTTTTTTGAAGAGAGATACTATTTCACCAATCGAGTTACAGGTATCTAACATATTGATACCTAACGATTTTCCGCAAAGTGGCGACGAAGGGTATAACTTCTACAAATCTTTCCATTTTCCAATTCGATACGATCCATTCGTTCGTGGAGCTATTTACTCGATCGCAGACATTTCTGGAACACCTCTAACAGAGGGACAAATAGTCCATTTTGAAAAAACTTATTGTCAACCTCTTTCAGATATGAATATACCTGATTCAGAAGGGAAGAACTTGTATCAGTATCTCAATTTCAATTCAAACATGGGTTGGATTCACACTCCATGTTCTGAGAAATATTTACCATCCGAAAAAAGGAAAAAACGGAGTTCTTGTCTACAAAAATGCCTTGAGAAAGGTCAGATGTATAGAACCTTTCAACAAGATAGTGTTTTTTCAACTCTCTCAAAATGGAATCTATTCCAAACATATATACCATGGTTCCTTACCTCGACGGGGTACAAATATCTAAATTTCATATTTTTAGATACTTTTTCAGACCTATTGCCGATACTAAGTAGCAGCCAAAAATTTGTATCCATTTTTCATGATATTATGCATGGGTCAGATATATTATGGCGAATTCGTCAGATTCCATTGTGTCTTCCACAATGGAATCTGATAAGTGAGATTCCGGGTAATTGTTTCCATAATCTTCTTCTGTCCGAAGAAATGACTCATCGAAATAATGAGTTACTATTGATATCGACACATCTGAGATCGCTAAATGTTCAGGAGTTCTTCTATTCAATCCTTTTCCTTCTCCTTGTTGCTGGATATCTCGTTCGTACACATCTTCTCTTTGTTTCTCGAGTCTATAGTGAGTTACAGACAGAGTTCGAAAAGGTAAAATCTTTGATGATTCCATCATACATGATTGAGTTGCGAAAACTTCTGGATAGGTATCCTACATCTGAACTGAATTCTTTCTGGTTAAAGAATATCTTTCTAGTTGCTCTGGAACAATTAGGAGATTCTCTAGAAGAAATACGGAGTTTTGCTTTTGGTAGCAACATGCTATGGGGTGGTGGTCCCGCTTATGGGGTCAAATCCATACGTTCTAAGAATAAATATTGGAATCTCATCGATCTCATAAGTATTATACCAAATCCCATCAATCGAATCGCTTTTTCGAGAAATACGAGACATCTAAGTCATCCAAGTAAAGCAATCTATTCCTTGATAAGAAAAATAAAAAACGTGAATGGTGATTGGATTGATGATCAAATAGAATCCTGGGTCTCGAACACTGATTCGATTGATGATAAAGAAAAAGAATTCTTGGTTCAGTTTTCTACCTTAACAACAGAAAAAAGGATTGATCAAATTCTATTGAGTCTTACTCATAGTGATCTTTTATCAAAGAATAACTCTGGTTATCAAATAAGTGAACAACCGGGAGCAATTTACTTACGATACTTAGTTGACATTCAAAAAAAGTATCTAATGATTTATGAATTCAATACATCCTGTTTAGTAGAAAGACGTATATTCCTTGCTAATTATCAGACAATTACTTATTCACACACCTTGTGGGGGGCTAATAGTTTGCATTTCCCATCTCATGGAAAACCCTTTTCGCTCCGCTTAGCCCTACCTCCCCCTAGTAGGGGTATTTTAGTGATAGGTTCTATAGGAACTGGACGATCCTATTTGGTCAAATACCTAGCGACAAACTCCTATGTTCCTTTCATTACAGTATTTCTGAACAAGTTCCTGGATAACAAGCCTAAGGGTTTTCTTATTGATAATAGTGACTATATTGATGATAGTGACGATATTGATGATAGTGACGATAGTGACGATATCGACCGTGACCTTGATATGGAGCTGGAGCTTCTAACTATGATGAATACGCTAACTATGGATATGATGCCAGAAATAGACCGATTTTATATCACCTTTCACTTCGAATTAGCAAAAGCAATGTCTCCTTGCATAATATGGATTCCTAACATTCATGATCTGGATGTGACTGAGTCGAATTACTTATCCCTCGGTCTTTTAGTGAACTATCTCTCCAGGGATTGTGAAAGATGTTCCACTAGAAATATTCTTGTTATTGCTTCGACTCATATTCCCCAAAAAGTAGATCCAGCTCTAATAGCTCCGAATAAATTCAATACATGCATTAAGATACGAAGGCTTCTTATTCCACAACAACGAAAACACTTTTTCACTCTTTCATATACTAGGGGATTTCACTTGGAAAAGAAAATGTCCCATACTAATGGATTCGGGTCCACGACGATGGGTTCAAATGTACGAGATCTTGTAGCACTTAACAATGAGGCCCTATCGATTAGTATTATACAAAAAAAATCCATCATAGACACTAATATAATTAGTTCTGTTCTTCATAGACAAACTTGGGATTTCCGATCTCAGGTAAGATCGGTTCAGGATCATGGGATCCTTTTCTATCAGATAGGAAGGGCTGTTTCACAAAATGTACTTCTAAGTAATTGCTCCATAGATCCTATATCTATCTATATATATATGTATATATATATATATATATATATATATATATATGGGTTTTGTGTTTTATATATATATATATATGGGTTTTGTGTTTTATGTGTGAAGTAGGTGGTGTTTGCACATGAAGATATTATTTTAAGGGTTCCCATGATGTGTACATGTTTTCGGGTTCATAGGAATTATATGAGATGGTTGGTAAGCTTTGTGCATGTTTTGGATGATGGGTATGGGTGAGTAAGGTGCCTTGTTCATTAAATAAATAAACGTTGTTTTTCTTCTTTTCGTGCAGCAGGGACCGTCGAATATTAACATAATTACATAAAGATTTATGATGAGATGAAAAATATATTGGATACGAATGAGTTTATAAAAACAAAATAATTAGAAGAAATAAAAAATAGAAAGTATATATATATATATATAGTTATTTAATTAATTGTGAATATTTTAATAATTTAAACGAGAACGGAGATATGGCGGAGATGGGTATTATGGCGGGATATGTACATCCTCATACCCATCCTCATACCCAATTGAAAAATTCGGAGATTCCCCATACCCATACTTATACCTAGTCAATGCAGGAATTCTCCGTCAAAACGGGAACGAGTTCGGACAATACCCACAAGACGGGTTTATTTGTCATCTCTAGTGTTACTTCCAAGATCAAGGAACAAAATTATTTTGGCCTAAGTAAGTTATGAGGTAAGGTTAAATTACTTCTTTCTTTTTGTTTTCGGTCTAGGTTATCTCTTTTCTTGACCTGAACAAATATCAATAATAACAGTATATAATATAATTGATATTAACAAATAATATAATTTATTGATTAATGTTAATCCATAATAATAATAATAAAATAATGAATAATAATTTATACAAAATAATTATATAAATATAATTAAATATTGATCATATTTGTCCTAAAGTGTCTTTGTTTTATCATGTATATACTATGTAAATGCGAGTTTAATTATCTTATATTCATTTTCAAATTACGAAAAATTTGTTTTATCCTCATCTTCATAGACATATTTGTATCTATCCTCTTTATTATTTCATATATTAATTAAATAATTTAACAAAAAATAAAAACCACAACAAATAACACATTATAATATCAAATATTCAACATCAAAAGAATACACACTTTCTTTTTTTCTAATGTTAAGTATTAAGAAAAAAATATTTTTACATAAATATCATATAACAATACAATTATCAAATAATTATAAAAAAATATAAAATATAAAATGTGTGTCTTAAAAATAAATTATGAAACTAAAGAAAAAATTAATATAAGTTTATTAAATTACGGAATATAAAACATATATGTACATATTTAAAATTTAGGAATTATTTACACTATAAAGATTTTTCATTAAATTTGGGACAATTTTAAACAATACCAAGAAAGACAAATTCAATTGTCATCCCTATAAAAATTAAAGATGCTACGTAAATATACATGTCACTATATGAACATTGCAATACAGAGCGGTATGAAGTGGTAATATTTTCAAATAAAATATTTAAAATAAAAAATGTATACAACTCTTAAAATAGGGAAAAGGAAAAAAAACTAGCTTGTAGATCTCATGGGGATGATCACTGTTAGAGCGAATAAATTCCTAAATTTACATTCTGCGGTATGAGAATGAGTTATTTACATTTTTGCATCTTTATGATATGATTTGAATCATTTTGAAAAGGAAGACGAGTTAATGAACAACATTACCGCAATTCCTACGAAGTAACAAATGATCCACCCAAAGTTTTTGCAAAAAGTTACGCAACGACAATAGAGTCTTGGTTAAACAATAAACGGAAATACATGAGTACAATAATTTTGTTCTCACAAAGCAAGCCTTGGACTCAAAGATTACAAAATATGGTCGCCTTACATCCTAATAATTCTTGGGGGCTTCTCCCTACACCCCAAAGTCCAGTACCCCCAATAATTATCATTTTACCCATAATTAATTTTTACTTGACAGACGGGTGAAAGCAGTAAATAGTATTTACTGCGGGCAACGATACTTTCATTTTTCTTTTTTTTTTTTATCTGTGCACACAGCTTTGCACCCCACATATGTTTCTTCTCTCTGTTTTCTCCACAGTTTTTTTCACAATGCCAGTGCTTCATGTGCTTCAAGGTGGCAGTGGTCCCTGCCTCTGCCTGTGCTTCTTCAAGCTCGTCCTCTTGGCTGCCAGTTGTCCTTGAAGGTCGTCCTCTTCAATCTTTCGCACCTCGTTGTTTCATTATTATTTTTTTGAAACTTGTACTCTTCTCTTCTCTTCCAGGTTAGTCTGCTTCCACTTTAATCATAATGAATGTTTGGAATTTGATTTGAATGTTGGAATGTTGGTTGTTAAGATCCATTTTGTAATTTTTTTTTCTTTTTTTTTCTGTGAAACGGATGTCGAGATCCGTTTCAGGAAAATAAGAAACGGATGTCGACATCCGTTTGGTTTTTTTTGTTTTTTTTTTGTATTATGGATGTTGAGATCCGTTTCAGAAAAATGTGAAATGGATCTCGACATCCATTTCATTAATTTTTTTTTGTTTTTTAATGAAACGAATGTCGACATCCGTTTCACATTTTTCTAAAACGGATCTTGACATCCATTTCGTTATTTTTTTTTCATTTTTTTACAAAACGGATGTCGACATCTGTTTCAATAATTTTTTTTGGTTTTTTTTTGTATTGCGGATGTCGACATCCACTTCAGAAAAATGTGAAACGAATGTCGACATTCGTTTCAATAATTTTTTGCTTTTTTTACATTGTCAAATTCAAATCTCAATTGCACTCCCACACCCAACGCCTTAATCAACTCTACGGTTCTCCCTCCCTCTTCCATCACACTCTACATTTTCCTCTTTCTTCAATCACTCACTCTTCCGTTTCTCCCCGTAGCTCCCCAGTCCAACGGAGATGCTTGGGAGGCACAAAATCATGAACCCAAGGAAAACGACATGGGACCGCTCACCGACACTGAGCGTCGAGATCTTAACCGTGCTGTCAAGGAATATTTGCTTTTTGTTGGCTACTGTCTCACTACAATGACATTCTATGAAGAGGTTCCACTCTCACCAACTCTCTTCATTCTTCACTTTCTGATCATTTTATCACTTCAACCAATTGCATTCATAATGTTCGTGAACATTTTTTTTCCAAACTGTTTACTAAGAATTGAAGAACTTCAAGAACAATTTTAGGCTTATTTTCTATTTTATTTTCCCTTTAAAACCATGCAATGAGATTAGTGGAGAAATTCTTGCATGACAAAACCAAATCAGTGTATGGTTTGAGAGTTTTGGGCGAAATCACACATCACTACAACCCATGTTCATCAAACAACAAAGGTACCTAACGTGTATGGTTTGATAAATGATGCAGAATCCTACCAAGAATAGTGATATTGAAACTTAAATCATATGGGGTGTCTAGCATGATGGTTTTATTGTTTGATTAGAACTTGGAACTGATAAATGGTGGCATAAACTTTGTGTAAAGGGTTACCCATGCAATTCAGCAATGGAAGAGAGGCCCCAAAACGTAGTAGGTGAATAGGTTTGCCTTTGCAGCCTAAAAGTACAGTAAAAAAACGAGCCCCAAAATAAAAAAGAAAACCAAAATGGATGTCGACATCCGTTTTTGAAAACTATGAAGCGGATGTCGACATCCGCAATGCATCCAGAAAAGCAATATTTATTGCGGGGCTGCTTCATTAATAAGAGAGATAAAAATTGTTTTCAATATTTACTGCGAGGCAACTTAGGAATTATTTTGGAGGTACAAGAGAATCTATTAGAGGTGTAGGGAGAAGCTCTATAATTCTTTTTGGAAGTCCACATTGTCGGGCCCATTGTAGGATATATATATATATATATATATATATATATATATATATATATATATATATTGTTGAGTTGATAATTAAGAACTGTCTAGATTTATGCTATCTAATGTTAAGACTAAAGAGACTGTGTGGTGTTAGGCCTAACTTCATTGATGCCCAGATTAGAAAAATACCGATATGGTAGGCATTTATGTGAGGTTATGCAAGAGAGATGAGGAGTTGAATAGTAAAGAAGAGACTTTAAAGGCGAATGATGAAATTAATTAGGAAGTTGGAAAATTATAAAACAAGGGAAAGCTCGGAGGTTAGGAAAAACAAGGATAAAGGAACTACTAATGCTAGGGAAAGGAAAAATCACTCTTTAGATGTTCTGGTTGACTGGATTTTACCTTTTGGCTAGAGCATATATATTCTTTAAAAATAGGTAAAATGTTGAAGGAAATGTTAAATTATATATTGAAAATTTTCACAATTTTTTTGTATTATTAAAATTTGATAAAATTGAGTTGGATGTAATTTTCACAATGTATTGCCAAAATATTTTTGCAAAATCAACACTTGATTAAGATAGTTAGATGTAATCTTCTCTTAATAGATACATTGTCACTAGATTTTGTAAAATTTGTTTAAAAATGACTCTCCTTAATTGGTTGTTATTAGATAATATGCAATTTAAAGATATTATAGTAGTTATTCACCTTTGATGTTATTATCCTAGTTTTTTTGTAAACTCAATTATGTTCAATTCTTCATGTTGTGTCTGTCCATTTTCATGCATAAAGATTAGGAATAACAACTCGGGGTGGGTCAGGCGCACCAGGCAGGCTGGCACGTATAAAAAAAGTAGCGCGGGCTGGGACACATAAAAAAATGCGGGGCTGGGCAACTAGTTAGCCCATCCTTAATAGAGATGCATCATACACTTTTTTTTTTCAGGCAACAATGTGATGCTTGACATAATTTTTCATGTCTAGGTTAAAAAACTTTTATCTAAATTGGAGTAAAATACAAGATCATACAACATTGATTAAGGGTGGACAAAAAAATTTGTTTACCCAATCTGGTCTAATTTTAAACTAGACTGGTCCACTATAAAACTACTTTATAGATTATGCTTTCTACTTTATATCCATTTTTTATATTTTTTAGATCAGGTTTTTATTTTATTTTTATAGATTTTAAAATATGGGAAATCTAAATTTTAACGTTGGATCAGACTTTTATCCAAACTTATCTGAACCGTATCCTCTGTTCCAAGATTTCAATTCTCTGAACCCTAAATTTCTTCTCTCTTCTTTTGTTGCATTTGATTGATTCAAGGTATCTGAATCTCTTCTCTCTTCTCCATTCCAACAATGTTTCTCATTTCTCCTATGTTCATTTTATTTGGTTTTAAGTTTGATTCATTCATTTGTTTGATTTTGTTTTAGAGAACAAACGGCACTGCTGCGTTTTGATCGACACTGTTGCATTTTGATCGAGATCGACACCAACACTGACGGCAACATTACTATCCCCAGGTCTATTTTCTCTTCCTTTCTTTCTGCACTTTCACGGCTCAAGTTTGGTAGGACAAACTTGGTCTAGACAAAGCTTATTGGAAATAGGTAGAGCAATACTTTGAAATTGGTAGGATAAAAAAATTTTGTTGTGGTTTTGGCATTGAAATTGGTATTCTTTGATAATATCCCATTGAGAGTGAGGTTGTGGAAGTGTTCCTGTCACTTGGACCTAACCATTTTGCTTGCATGTACCTATGCTTCCTCCATGGCCCCATGTGCCTTTTCTTCTCCTTCATACCCCTTTTCCCTGCCACACACATAATCTTTATCAGGTTGCTCAATCTCTCCACCTTTCCCACAAACATCTCTAAGGACCCACAATCTCTCACTTGTTCTATCTGTCGCTAGTAAACATTAAATTAGCAATGTGTATGTCCCCGTTGCCTCGGTGGTGGTAGAATTATGGTGCTGTCAAATACAGATGGGTTGTGCCCAACAATGTTTCAATCCTTGGGTTGATACTAGCATCTGGAATATATTAGATTATCTCCTTCTAGATTTATGAAATTCAAAGAGTGTGTTGGAAGACAAAAGATTGAATATAAAGGTCATATTTGCTTGGATGTTGAAACAAGGTGGAATTTAACATATTTGATGTTAGATGTTGCTTTCAAGCATAAAATGGGATTTGTTGAGCTTGAGTTTTATGATACAAAATATGCTAATGAGTTAGGAAAGGGGATTGGATTGCCTTCTTATGAATATTGGGAGTATGTTGAGTCTATTCTACCTTTCTTGAGCATTTTTTATGAAGCTACTTTGCATATCTCAGGTAACTCTTATGTTACTAGTAATATCTACATGTTAGAAGTGGTAGGAATTTGGAATGGGATCAATCATCTCCTCAAGTTGAATGCTGCAAGCACTGCTACATATAAGATGGCTGAAAAAATGAGAAAAAAATATGAGAAATATTGGTGTGAACCTAACAAGTTCAATATATTGTTGATAATTGTTGTTGTCTTAGATCCTATATACAAGATGAGTTATATGAATTGGGCAATTGATCAACTTTTTGATCTTGAAAAGACAAATGATGGATGGGTGTTAAAGTCACGACTCAATACTTCCTTAAAGTTGTTGTTTGATGAATATAAAAGTCGAAATGGGGGAGCTAAAAATGACACACAACAAACGCATGTTGATGTACCCAATTATAAGCATGATCCATATGGTCGGAATAAATTTTTGCAAACAACAGGATTAACCTCTTTAAACAAATTTGAACTTTAAAAGTATTTAAAGGAAGAGCTTGGTGAAACAACTTTGAACATTCTTGATTGGTGGAAAATGAATTCATGTAGATTTCCAATCTTGTCAAACATAGCACGAGAGCTATTAGCTATGCCTGTTTCTACAGTAGCATCTGAGTCTGCATTTAGCACGAGAGGAAGAGTGCTTGATCCATATCGAAGTTCTTTATCACAACAAAAGGTGGAGACACTTATTTGTACACAAGATTGGTTGAAAGACACACATTCTGTTATAAAATAATCTATTTATTGCAAAGATTCTAAACGTTGCATGCAATAATTATCTCTGCTACAGTTTCAAGTTTATGATAGAGGTGCATTCGTTTTGATTCTTAAACTTGAAAGCTGGGCTGCCAATTGTGTACGTTGCAGGGAAATTATTTTATTGTTGTTGTGCATTGAATTTTTCTCCATAAATGCTATGGATTTCAGCCCTTCACCTTTCATCACTCACACCTATAAATAGGTGGTTTTGGTGCTCTCCAAAACACACCATCTCTCAATCTTTTCCTTCATTCTTCCAGCTCTCTTCTCTCTCATATTTCTTTCTTCTACTATCTGGCTTATTTACTCTTTCAAGAGTACTTTCTTGCTAGTTCTGAGATCCTCGGAAGATCCGAAAGTTCCTGTGTTATCCTGGGGGACTTGCGCAACACACTGCGGATAAGTCCTTAAGGGTAGTGAATATACACACCTCAGGAAGTGCTTTATTGTTCGTGTTTTGTCAATTCATTACAACACATTCACCATCATTGTTAGACTATGATTTTGAAAAGCTTCAATCTGTTGACCAAGGTATGTTAATGTTTAAATTATGTAATAATATTATAATTAAATATGTAATAACTAATGATTTTTTTTTTCATTTCTTAAAGAGTTGGTTTCTTAACAAGATGATGACCACAATATAATTTCTTTGAGTTAAAGCTCACGTCCCATGCTCTTGCAATTAGTAAGTAATGAATGGACTTCCCTTTTCATGTGAATAACTTAATCTTAATATTTGAATATATATTTTAAAATATCCAAATTGTTTTTTCAAAAAAAGTGGATATGGATCAAAATCTGAACCATATATTTAGATTCAAATTGGATCTGAAGCGGATATTTAAATATCTAATCCATATCCACTCTTAACATTGATAGTCTATACATAGTTGACATTCAAACTCTTTAAAAGAATTATAAGCGTGATGCAACATTAAAATATGATTCATTAAGAGATATTTGATGTAAACAATTTTTCTATGAGATTATTTATTAAGATCGATTAAAATAGTAGAATAATCATTTACAATGATTAAATTATACCATGAAATGTTTAAGACCATATATATTTATTGTTATCCAAGTATAGCGCATGTGTTTTGCATTTGTTGTAGTTAGACAAGAGCTTTTCTTTAACATATTATTTTACATAAATTAAATTTTTTAAAATGTATTAAATTATGTATAACTTTATCACTATAATATTTAATTTTAATAAAATTTGACATAATCAATTTAGTTATATTCAATAGTCTAATAATTTTCTTGTAAATTTTAAGAATCTTGTATAGTAGTGTGATTAATTCCATCCCACCCTCCCATATATGTGTGTATAATTTGGGTTAAGAATATAAGGTACAAATTAGTGGAAGCTAAGTTATAAGATTGTTCTCACCTTCCATTTGTCCTATGTCACACACATATTTGAAACCACACACTCCATGTGTTGGATAGAGAGGGTCCTGAAAGAGCTAAAAGCAATGGCAAGAGTCCCCACGTGGTGTAATTATTTTTGGTTTGAAGACTGAAGGTGTATAATTGGATTTTGGCTATTTTTATTTTTTTTTGAAAGATTGGTATGGGATGTGGACCTAAGGGAAGTGACCTTTGTGGTGGTTTGTTAGGTCATAATGGGGGGCAGATACTATTCTATGTACTGTAGAATAGGGAACTATAGTCCCTAGTCATACCCTACTAGTGGTGGAACTGCTATGTAAGCGAAGACAAAAACTTCCATGTTTTAGGGCATATAATATAATTAAAACAAAATTCATATTTTTTACATTAGTTTATACTAAAAAATAAGAGTGAGGAAGAAGGAAATAAAAGTAGTGTAAAATGGGTAATGCAAGAGTAAGATAAGAAAAAAAGAATTTGATATATGAATTGATGGTGTTTTGTTTAACTAGTATGTAATAGCATATTGTTATATATAAGATATTGAGTTTTATAATATTTTGTTTTAAGAGTTTGTTAATAATATTTTTGGTGATGGATAATGCTAAAGAATTTGTATATATCACAATACATATTTATTAGAAATGTATGTCAACAACATTCTTTTTTGTATGCGTTTTTCAAACATTTTTGTGTCTTGTGGATTAAACTTGTTGAAAATTATTCATTTAGTAGATATGACTTGTAATGGTTTTCTTGTTGCTTTTACAGATTGTGATAAATTTAAATTAATAAAAAAAAATTATGGCTTTAAATTTAGTGTACATAATTAATGGTTTATGGGATTTTGAAGTTCGGTACAATTTTAACTTGAATAAGAATTTTGATGGATTTTGAGAAGAGAAAAAAGTTTAAAGACCATTCTTGATCTTAGTGGAAGACTTTTTTTCAGAACTCAAAATCTAAAATATTTAAAATAAAATCCATTAATTTATTTATTAAATTATAAAATAAAATTATGTTAAGCGAATTGTTAAATCTTAAAAATATTTAAACTCAAGTTATTAACTTATTTTTATATACATGTGCACTCTATCCCTAATCTAAATAAATATAATTAAAACAAAAGGATATAAAGTTATGCGTGTAGAAAAAATTACAAGTTTCCTTAAATTGTTGTTGTAGTATATGCTATTAAGGTAAAATGCAATTATGCCAAAGTCACAATCACAGCATAAATATAAACTAAAAAATGAATTAACTATTTAATTAATTATATAATCCAACATATAAACTAAAAAATAATTAACTATTTAATTAATCATGTAATCCAAATCACGTTGGATATTCAAAGTGTGAGTCTAAATCTCACATTTAGTAAAAATAAGAAAGTTGATTACCATATACGAATGAGGACTCATAAATTCATTTCCTTAAGATTTTAAGTTAAAAGTGATGTCAATCCCTTATATAAAGATTGGACTCATGTCTCACTAGCAATGTATCTCTTCAATAATTTTTTCTCGAAAGATCCAACAAATCATCATTTGAATATCAATAACTCTTCATCCTTAAACAATATCTCTCCCTAGTATAACCCAACTTTAAAACTAAGGAACTAAGAACCATCAAGATTTTTAGAAATTGTAAACTATATCTAATGACTCCTAACTTCAAGATTGATGGAGGGAGTCTTTTAGATTTCAAAGCAAAAGTAGTGGGGAGTGATTTGGTCTAGTGGAATGGTATTGTATGGCATAGAAGGGTAACTCTCTAAAAAGGTTAGGTCAATTCTAGACGAAAGAGGCTAAAGGAAGTCCTAAGGGAATCTCTAGCCTAAGTGACTCACAAAGAGGAGAGAGAGAGAGAGAGAGAGAGTTCTGAAGTGATTTCGATAAAGTTTTCTTATTATCTTCATGAATGATTTACAAGGTGGTAGAGACATCTATTTATAAGATTGGAGCTATCCAAATTCAAGATCAAAAGGGAGGTAGAATTCAAATTGAATTCCCCCATGTCATCCTAAATGTGCAACGTCGTTGGTGGATCAAATGCCAAGTGGCGCTTCACACCTTCCATGCTTTACAAAATGTGCAAAATACTATGAATGTGAGTTCTCCTAGCTTAGGTGACTGACCTAGGGTGTTGATTGGGCCAATTGAATCCCAATTGAAGTCCTATATGATCTCTCATGATCTAAGCCCAACAACAAGCCCAATTATGCAAAGCAAGGTCCAAAATTAAATTGTAATCTATTGGTCCCAAAAACAAGGCCCAATTGAAAGTCTATCCTAAATCTTGACATCTTCTTTGGTCCATTGAAGCATCATTTTGGACTCACTAAACTCAATAGCTTCTCGCCCTTCTAGTATCTTTCTTGCTATGCTTCTAGTAATAGATCATGGTTGGGGCTAAGACATCAATAACACCTATCCAATAATATAAAAAAATAATTATGCCAATACACATAAATATTTTCAATTGAATAATTATTTGAGATCCTTTGATATTAACAAATAGAACCAAAAGAAAAAAAGAGTAGACATTTTTTTTAAAATAAATGAAAAACTTACATTGAAGTAAATTACGATTGTATAAGATTGGTTTATATGAAATTACCTACTAGATTATGCAATTTGACAAAAAAAAATCATAACAAGTCTAAAAAACTTTGTGAGAAAACAGAGAAAATTTTAAGAAATTAAAAATATTGTAAGTTTTAAAAATAAATTACAAAATAGTTAAATTTTTAGTTCATATAAAAAATATAACTTATTTTAGCCTTCATTCTTTTATTTTTAACAAACAAAAATGGGGAATATAATTATAAACTTATGTGTTAAATTTTATTAATAGAAAATATCCATTTGAATTAATTCTTCTTATGAGTGTTTAGTCTAAAATGATCACATTTATTAATAAAATTGAATAAACCTAATTGCCTAGAATAGAATAGTCTTGACTAACAAGGTTTGGGTATGTGTTATCTTATTAGTTGCTGCATCATGCAATTTCAAATGTAAGCATCTCATTTATGAGAAATTATTGGTAGTCACCGTAATAATAAATGATGTTTAATATATATATATATATATATATATATATATATATATAAAGAGAGAAAAAATATGGAAAAGTATAATATGATAAGAAAAATGAAAAGAAAATATTTTTACTAAGTTTTTATATATTAAAGTGAATGAACTCGTTACAATAAAAGCCGATTAAAAATGTTAGTTCGTTCCATGAAAATTAAGTTGACTTAGTATGTTATTTTTGTTATAATCTTGTTATTCTATTTTTTAATAATAATAATATATGTATATATATATATATATAATATTTAATTATGTAAATATTTAATACATTAAATAATATTTTTAATTAAAAAATGAATGTAATTGTTATTTTTATATACTAAATTTTAAAATATAATTAAAAATTAAAATTAAATTAATAAGCGTTAATAATTTAAATTATAATATTGTTTAATATTTATATTTTAAAACACTATAATATATAAAATTAAAAATTTTTAATTACCTTTTAATTTAATTCTTAATTATAAAAAATCTATAAAGTATTCCAACACTGTTGTGAGTCATGCGTTTAGAGTAAAAATAGAGGGAACCTATGCCATTTTTATTTACGCATAAGAGTTATTTATTTATTTATTAAAAAAGAAATTAAGAAAAAAATAACTGAATTATGATTGGACATTGTGAGTTGAATGTACCCAGTTTTTGGTGCCAAATCAGTGCACAGTATTTTTTTTAGATTCGTTTTTATGGCACGCGTCCGAAGCAGGTCACCCGGGAAAATCCAATGCTCCTATCTCTCATTCGACACGTGTCCTCCATGGTGCAGGGTTTTCCATCAATCACCTTTCCGTCACCTGGTACTGTGCAGTATGGCCAATGAGATATCGACACGTTGCTTTTCTTCCTTTTATTTCTCACTGTACCAGTTTTCTTTATCTGTACACTCTGAACCATGCCACCCATAGTTGACCATAAATAAACCCATGCTTACGCCAACAACACTGTTCAACAGATTTTTCTTACACTTCTGAAAATGTCATCTCCTACATATTTATGATTTTTACATGTTATATACTTAATTCAAAAATAATATTATATTAATTTTTACTAAATTGAGGGAAATTTTGAAAAAATTATAACACTTAAGTGGTAAATTGCAATTAAACTTTTTGTTTAAAGTTAATGTAATTTTATTCACTAATTAAAACTCAACTTAAAATTATAGTATATACTAATCATTCAACAACTTGACTCAAAAAATAACTATGATTAAAAAAATTAGAGTTTGAGATGCAATCCTAATTTAATATGCTAAACAAAATCTTAGTCATAATCTTGTTGAAAACAAGACTTTGTATGATGATGCTTTTGAATGTATACATACTTTTTTTAACAAATGTGTACATAATTAATTAATTAGTCTAAAGATACTTAATATAAGAATGAATCTGAATTATATCCCTTCATAGTTTTGAGCAACATAATATTAATAGATAAGGAAAACTACAAGAAAAAAATATACAATTTATTAACCAGCATATATTAATCATTTTGATAATTATAATTACGTAATATTTTTTAAATATTGTAAATATGTAATATATAGACTTGGGAATTTAATTGTATGAGATCCAAATTGGTATTAGATCTCCATAAACTTTACATTTCACTATTTTCTTCGTGGAGTAAGTTTTATCTATCTAACCATTGGATTAAAATTTGGGACAAAAGCTTTTAATATGACAAAATAGGAATATTTATCAGTTTAATTTAAAAACTTACACTAACATGAAAAAAACTTTTAATGTCTGTCATTTTTTTGTTTTAGACGTTTCCCTGCACCCCAACGTCGTATCAGGTGACCTTAAAATTGACGTATGACTTTTACTATCCGACGTCCCTTGCACTAACAAGTTGCTCAACAAGATTGTGCTACGCCACTATTCTCTTCTCCCAAATTAGAAACCCTAGATGAACAAAAACACCATGGCAGCACCTTTGAGTCACCATTCCTACACCATTGACGAAGGAGTCGTTGTGCATCAACCACCTGCAATCTTCCATTGAAATCGAACCCTCAACACACAAAAAATAACAACCACCGCATCACATTGAAATAGTAGATCACGCAGAATCACATCGTTGTCAACCATCCACGGTGTAGCACATCTCGAACGCACCTGCACAACACCAAATGCGAGACCAAAAACCTGCAAGAACGCACAACCGTGAAACGCCGATCAGGACTACACCTCCACCACGCACGCCGCTTCACACTTTGCCGCCTCGCACACTGCTACAACACAAAAAAGGGAAAACTAATCCATCAAAACTCAAATAAAGCCCATGAGAGTGTTAGGTCTATAGAGGGGGTTTCATTGGGAAAATACAATACCAATGAGATCTGAGCCCAACCACATAAGACATTGACACCACTCTCAACCCAAAACCTTAAGGTAAAGGGTTTATGGGTCTTTATCCTTATATAGTGCTCTACTCTCTCATTTCTAGCCAATGTGGGACTTAGACTCACACTTGAATTCTTCCATGAGTACTCCTTTTTTGCCTTTTCTGTACCGTTGTACTTCTTAACGGGACACACTTACTTGGAATCCTTGGCAGGAAGACTTTCGATACAAGGACCATATTGCACTCGTCTAAGCCAGTTTTAACCATCAGCTTTGATACCACTTGTCAGGTTTATAGAGGGGAGTTTCACTAGGGAGATATAACACTAATGAGACCTGAGTCCAACCACATAAGACATTGACACTACTCTCAACCCAAAACCTTAAGACAATGGGTTTATGGGTCTTTATCCTTATATAGTGCTCTACTCTCTCATTTCTAGCCAATGTGGGATTTAAACTCACACTTGAATTCTTAACAAAGAGTTCAACCGCAAACGTGCATTTGAATTTCATGGGAAAAACTAACCTTTGTTCGTCCTCTCAATCGCCGTTAACGAAAGCTTTGATTTGCCAAGAAGTTAACGAAAGCGCGCAAGAATAGTGTGGTTGGCACAGTCCTTGTACTTCGATCGACGTCAGGGCAACCAAAAATTGACGTCCTTTGACGTCAGGGGAAGCAGAATCTGACGTTTTTTTACGTCGGGTAGACAAGTCCAACATTTTTTTACGTCAGGGTGGGAGAAACTAACATCCCTTAATGCGGGGTATGTAAAAAGTCGATGTCAAATTCAGTAAAGACGTCCCTTCCTTAAGGGGCCGACGTCAATCTTTTCCTTTTAATTATAAAAATGTCACCGATCATTTTTGACATCTGACTTTTAATTGACTGACGTTAAACTGATGACGTTATAAGTCCTTTTTGTGTTAGTGTTTTCAATAGAAAAACATAAATTTTTTAACTTGATATTAGAAAAATTTATAATTCTTCTAGAATCCATTTCCTCTACCTTCTATTTAAGATTGTGAGTTGAGCATTTATTCTTTTCAAGACCTAAACCTATCATAATAAAATTAGTAAAGTGTATAAGATATCAATACAACAAATTTTTTATTTAAAGTAAGTTTCTCTTTAACTTTTCTTAACTTATTTATATGTGAGAGGTTGCATGCTTAAGGAAGATGTATTGCTTTTTTTTATGTTATTTTTGAAAGTATATGCGATTTTGTGGTTACCTTTTTTATTAATAAACAAGATAACACTATATATTACAAACACAATTTCCTTTTTATTTATTTTTTCATTTGTTAATCATTTTGACATGTTACGTGCTTTGGTGAAGGAGAACATTATTGTATTGAGAAGGTAAATCATTTTGCACTTGCAAATGTGAAGTATCCACCACTTTCAAACTTTTGTCCTTATTAAAGCATGCAAACCCTAATTTTCAATTTTTTTTTGTTATAGGTTTATGTTTCGATTATGAACCGAAGTCTAATATTAAGGTTTATACTTCTATTCATAACTGAAGCTAAAATATCTCGTCTAGATATGTTGTGTTTGTGGAACTGAAACAAAATGAACAAAACAACCATTACCATAAATGTTTCCTTACTTGTGAGAGGGCCTTTAAATTTTATATTAATGGATAAGTACTTGAGTTGAATAAATTATTGTTATTTATCATGTAAGTTAAGTTTCTGCATTATTAGGTTATATTTTATTGTACGATTTGTATTGATTTAAGTGTGACAAAAGGTTTTATATTATATGTATACGTAAATTGCACAAACATGATCTTACACAAATATGTAAGGTTTTATACGCAAATTACTACAAAATGGAAATTATATTTCTTAGAGCATGAAGTATAGGTATATATAATAAATAAATGTATTAATGTTACACCCATCTATTCTTTGAATTAAAATAAAAATAACTAATTAAAAAAACTAGAATTTTTTGTAATGTAATAATATTCAAATGATAAAATGTATAATAATATTAGATTTTAAATAATAAACATTAAATTTATTACATTTCAATTATTGATTATAACAAATGCCTAATTTAATATTTAAAAATAATAATTATTTTAATTATTAATAAATTTAACACTTAAAATAATATTTGCATGATTGAAAATATTTTTAATATATTATCAAGCTAAAAAAAACATATTTTTTCTTAAAAAAGTTAACGAAGTAATTGGTATGACAGGTCAAATCCTAAACCCATCTTAACCCATTTTTTATGTTCTAAAAATCAAGCACAGAAGGAAACGGAATCATCACACATACAATTTCCTATATATAGACATGTGAGTGTATATATACAAAAAATTATGACTTTCTTTTTTGAACCTTAGTGTTGACAAAAGGCAGGAGCTATAAAATTTTTGTAATTTAAAAAAAGAAAATAAAGAAAATTAAAAGAAGGGATAAGCATATTGAGAATCTTTCTGAGGCCACAAAAAAATATGCAGCACATTTAAGAAAGTTAGTTGGATATAGGTGGATTTTAATTTGATAAAACAAAACCATCTTCTTTTTCCATATTTGGAATTTGGGACCCTACCACTTCAAACATGAGTTCCCATCTTTGGTATACCTAGCTGTGTGCAATTAATTTTCTCATTTGACTTTGGGTGTTTTTTGCAACCAAATTAACCTAAGTCACCTTTCATTTTTGGCTTCTCATTACCTCCAAATTCCACATTTCTTCATAGGGTAAGAGGTTTAGGTTTTCCAAAACAATTTCTCTAATGCCTACTTTTGAAACCCTAAGCTATACCAAACAAATTACACTCATAACATTTTGGTGTCATGTGGCATTCTTGGTTCAAGTTACACAAGCTGGTTTAATTTAATTAATTTTATTCATTG
This sequence comes from Vigna unguiculata, assembly GCF_037176805.1. Taxonomy (NCBI): domain Eukaryota; kingdom Viridiplantae; phylum Streptophyta; class Magnoliopsida; order Fabales; family Fabaceae; genus Vigna; species Vigna unguiculata. The sequence continues at coordinate 7,540,614 of NC_140795.1, forward strand.
TAAATTAGTAAATTTTAGAAGAGCATAACTCTAAAAATGTAATGTTGTGTTTATTTAGTAATTATTCTTATCTCAAGTCAATTCAAATATTATCATCAAGATCAATTACTTTTTATCATGATAAAGATAAATATAATACTTAATTTGAATAAATGTTAATGTGTCCGAAATTGGGTTAGATAAATTTGCATGATGCGTGTTTGATAAGTTAAAGAACATAGTTGGAGTAAAGTTTGAATGGGTTTAATTAAAATGCATTAATATCTTAGAGGATTTAATCATTATTAATTATGATCTTATCCGATTCAAACGAAATAGAAATACGGGTGGTATCTTGAAAGATAAACGGTACAAGTTTATTTCTCATTTATTTTCATTTTTAAACATTAAATTCATTGCATTTTATCTTGTAAGAAAATACAAAGAAAAATATTACAATTAGTCAAGGTACGGTTGACTTGTCCTAGGTACCAAAGTGGGTTGAATTATTAATTTTATTTTAAGTTTGTTGCGTGTGGCTTGAGTTCTATTTTATTTTAGATGTTTACAATTTGAAAACTTCTAAGTGTGATCACTCTTACGATTATTATTGATCAATACTTATAATTTTATTAAGATTTTATTCTCAAAAAAAAATTTCAACAATTGCTTATGGTAGTGATGACTTGGGTACCAACATTTATCACGGTATTATATCCCTTACTCAACCTTCTTTATTAGTCCACACATTTCAATAAACAGAGGAACATGTATATCAGATAGATCAAAAAACTTCTAGAAGAGGTAAGACAAGCCAATATGAGATCTAAAGCAAATGCAAAGAACTTAGCTGAAACAAAAAGAAACCATGTTATGATGTAAGATGAAATGAAGTTGATGTGCCACAATTAGCCTTGTTCTTGGAAAGACAGACTACAAACATGTCCACGGGTACCAGTCAAGTGTATCTTCATTATGATGAAGACTTGGATAATCAACCCCTACCTTTAACATGACTTTTTGGTATTGCCTTTTAAGTAATTTGTTTTGTTCAATTATATGGTATATACTATTTTTAAGCTTCACATGTTTATATATTATTTTGATTTTAATGTTTTTATTCAATTATGATTGACTGAACATCTTCATGCCCTCTATGCCTTTGACCTTAGACTCAAGTTGGGTGTACTATATTTAACCTTTAGTAGTTTGATAGTGAACATTGTAATAAAAATTAGAACTAGATTGTAATCACTCTGTTGACAAATGTTTGCTTCCTTTATTATTGTGATATTTACAACTTCAATGTTATATATTATAATTTGATGCTCAATTCTCAATTCTGATTGAAGTTGATAGTAATTATGATTGAAGTTGGAAATAATTATGATTGAATGTATTTATGTTTGTACTTTGTGAGGCATCATGTTAAACAACATGTGCAAATTCATCAAACAAAGTGTTTGGGTAGACTACATATAGCTAGCGTGACCTTAGCGTCGACTAGGCCCGACTCTAACCCAAAAAATAATTTTAAAGTTGGCACACCAATAATGATGACCAAGACAACACAATTTTTTGGTATTAGAGTCAGCCTTAGTAAGAGTTTAGTCAACTCTAAATAAACATTATTTATTGTAGTGTCGGTCTTAGAGACGACTTAGTCAACACCCTGATGTCTACTTATGGTTGACTAGTTTTTCATATCTTCCTAGATTGTGCGTCACAGTGAGTTGCAACGTTTTAAAGACATTATGAAGTCAATTTTTCGATTTTTGAGTTCCTTTTGATGAATTCTAAATTGTTGTTTTCTTGTAATGCAATCCCAATGACCCTTATTAGACTATTATTGAGAAAATCAAATTTAAATTTATTAAAGGTCATGATATTGATTAGTAATAAAAACACACGAACATCTAAAAAATATGTTAATTTAGTTAATTTAGTGTAATCATACTATAAAATTTAAATGCAATATTCATTAAATAATTAATTAAAAATTATTCTTTATCAAATATTCTACATATCAAATTTTGAAATTACACTTAAAGTTGTGTTATTGAGAGAAAAGTAATTGAAAAGTGAAGGAAAATAAAAGAAAAGTTTGTGGATGATTTAATTAATGTAATAATGTAATATTTTTATATTAATAGTTTTATAAAATACAATTTTTAAAAGAACTTAATAAAAAAATAAATTAGAATTCAAATAAATTTAAAATTAAAAAATAATAATTAAATTTCTATAAATAAAATTTATATTTTAAAATGGAAATATATTAAACTAAATCAAATAATAAAATTGTAAAATTTATATTAATTTAATTTATTTTAAAATTATGTTATTAAATTTAAAAATAATTACTATGAATAAAATATTAAGATTTGATAATGTCTTTGTTCATTGATTATCATATTAATCTTCATGCAAATGTCTTCTAATTAGTGGAAAAGGTTTGAAATATATAATAAATTTTGCTTTTATGTTTATATTACATTAGATTTTTATTTTTCTCTGTTTTCTTTATTTTCATACTTTTTCATGATAAATACTCAGTTGGCTTAGTTAGTAATATGATATTTAGTTCTATTTATTTTTTGTTCTTATATATATATATATATATATATATATATATATATATATATATATATTACTCAATTTAGTCTTATTTTATAAAAAAAAAAACTTAAAACATTTCTTATGTAAAAAATCTCAATATAGTCACTTTCGTTAAATTGACATTAAAGTTGTTTGAAAGTGCCACATGTCAAAATCTGGGTCCTTCATGTGTCAAAGTCTGAATTTATCAAGTGTCAAAATCTTGGTTATTTTTTACTTGTGACACGTGTCAAAATCATATGAGTTCTAGGATATAAGATGACCTAAATTTCAACAAATGAGAGACCTAGATTTTAACACATAATACTTTCAAATGATGTTAAGGTCAGTTTAACGGAAGATATCACATTAAGCCTTCTTACGAAATTAGGAACTAAATTAAGTCAAAAATAAATGTAAGGATCAAAATAAATCAAAGGCCTAAATGTAAGGACCAAATTACCACTACAAGAAAATGTCTCATTTAACAACCAATTTTAGTGACCCAAAATTTTCAATCACTCTAGTAACCAATTTAAATACCAATTTACGAAATAAAAAAGTATTGGTTACTAAAATATTTACTACTATGAATAAAAAATTATAATTGGTCCCTAAATTGGTCACTAATTAATTAAAGACTAATTTAGAAACCAATTCCTTTGGTAGAAAAAATCTTATAGTAGCTAATATTTAGTTACCAATTTCCTTAGTAGCTAAAACCTTGGTAGCAAAAGTTTAAAAACCAATTTAGAGACCAATTATAACTTTTTATTCATAATAGTAACTGTTTTAGTAACCAATAATTTTTATTTTGTAAATTGGTGTCTAAATTGATCACTGTAATAACAACTTTTAGTCATTAAAATTAATTATTAATAAAATATTTTCTTATAGTATACTAATTAAACCTATTAAGAACCATCAATGGCCTTAGCTTTATTGATCACTTGCCATGCATAATTCGTACAAACTCCACAATTTTAAAAAACAAAAGTATATTATTATCCTATTAATATTTTCTTTATTTTATATTAATACAATTGTTGAAAGATGAAGATATAACTAAGAAAAAAAATTAAAATACTTATAAATATTTAATAGATCCCTATTAAAACCATTGGATCCTCGATGGTCTTAAAACGTAGGTTGGATTATGGTCCATTAGCTATTTTGAAATCAAATATATGCTTAAAATCTCCAAAAAGAAAGTGAAAAATAATATTATAAGTGACCCAACAATGTTCACAAGACCTTTACAATTTTTTTTTTTTTGTTTCTTGTTCCTTAATTTTTGTATTGTAATATTGTTCAACTATGTACTTAATTATGAAAAAAAAAGAAAGAATGAATGTATATGTAAAAATATTCTTACTCTTAAGTTAGTAGGATATTTCTAACATTGGTGGTATATTAAATGCATAGTTAGGGATGTAAAAAAAATTTGTACCCTCAGGTATTTGTGGACAAAACTCTCAGTGGGTAAGAAATATATATTATAAATGGATATTCGCGCGGATAACGGGTACGAATATTTTTTATACTTACATGTTAACATGAGCGGGTAAGGGTATCATAGTATTTGTACCCGTGGATACCCGTATCCGCTATACTATAATTTAAATTAAAAAAATGATTAAAATATTAATATATTGATTTTGAATGAGTTATTTTTTATCAATTGGTCTTCAAAAAATCGTCATTCCTTTGTAAAGTGTCATTTAACACTATTTAAATGGATTGTTTGGACTTTGTTTGAAATTTATGAATATTATGTATTGTATTTTATTTGAATTTATGGTTAAAATATGTTGTTAAATATTTTGTTTTATTTTCTTAAAATACCGACAGGTACCCGTGGGTATTAAAAAAATATACGAGTACATAATGGATACTCGCACGGATATGGGGACGGGTAAGTGGCATATATTTATGCAGCAAGTAAGGTACATGGGAGCCACTACTCATATTCTACCCGCCCGTTAACATCCCTATGCATAATAAAGTTTATTTACATAACCAAGACATTTTCAACATTAGAAGTACAACTTGTGTTATCAGAAGGTCGTGAATAAGATGAAGGTTGAAAACTTATCGTGTTACAACCCCTCAACAAAATGAGATTGTTGAGAGGAAACATCAACACCTGTTAAATATTTGTAGAGCTCTTCTTTTTCAAACAGAAGTCACAAATATATTTTGGTCTTATTCTCTCAAAGTTGTTGTTCATATTATAAATAGACTCCATAACTTTTTTTTTTGCATAATAAATCTCCGTATGAACTTTTTTACCCTCATTTTTCTCATCTAAAAGTCTTTGGTTGCCTTTCTTATGCTAGCTCGACTACTACCAGTAGAACTATACTTGATTCCATAAGTTTAAAGTGCATTTTTCTCGGTTATCAATATGGAATCGAGAGCTATGTTTTGTATGATATTTAATCAAAATCCATTATTGTTTCGAGAAATGTTATTTTTCATGAAGATATTTTTCCTTATTCTCTTTTACAAGAAGATTCTCCAAGTTAGAATAGTGTTCTTGATCAATCATATGGCATTATTGCTTTCAATTTTCCTTCTTGGCCAATTTCAATTGTCACATATCCTACACAAGAATCTCATGACAATTCTCACACTGATTTTGACAATACTAGAGCTACTAGTTCTGCTCCTAGAACTTCTCATCGAGTTTGAAACAAGCCTCAATAGTTGGACCAATATTACCATGGTTCTGCTTCTAGCTCTCAATCTCAGTTTTCCACTCCATATCACTTGCATTTGTTTCTTTCCTAAAATAATTGTTATTCTAACCATACTTCTTTTTGTCATAACATTTTTGCACAAGTTGAACCCTCTTCCTTTAAAGAAGGTAATTAGTCTCATTGTTGGCAACAATATATAGATTCTAACTTCAAGTTCTTGATAAAAGAGATACTTGGACATTAGTTGATCTTCCTTCTGGCAAGAACTCTTAATAGGCTACGAATGAGTTTACAAGATCAAACACTAAGCAGATGGCTCGATTGATAGATTCAAATCATATCTAGTGGCTAAGGGTTTTACCCAAATTGAAGATGTTGATTACTTTGGAACCTTCTCACCCGTTGTGAAACTGCCCATTATATGTCTTATTATAGCTTTGACCAATGCAAATAATTGGATTGGACACCAATTGGATGTTGATAATGCCTTTTTCCATAGGGATTTGCGTGAAGAAATCTATATGAAGCCTCTTTAGGTCTTTCTTTTTCTCACCCAAAACTTGTTTGTAAGTTTTATAAATCCCTGTACGACTAGAAATAAGCAAGTAGAAATTGGAATCAAAAGCTGACATCTGAACTTCTTCATCTGGGGTATAAGCATAGTACTATTGACCACTCTCTTTTTGTGAACATATATGATTCTATGATTGACATTCTATTGCTTTATGTTGATGATGTTATTCTTGCTGGAAATAGTATCTCATAAATAGTATCTAAGATTGATTGTCGTATCATTCGGCAAAAGATACAAGATGATCTTATAAGACTCATACATGTTCCTTCAACAAGTCAGCTAACTAATGTATTTACCAAAGTCTTTCATCATTTTGCCTTCAATTTTGTCATCTCCAAGTTGTGCATTCATAATATCTATGCTCACCTGCTTTAGGGAGGTGATATGTTTTGTTTTTTCTGTTAAAATGTATCTAATTAATCTGTTAGACGTTATGTTAGTTTGTCGACTCTTGTAAACACATATTTGGACCTTGCTTAAATGTCTTTGTATTCAAGCTTTCATTATCTTGGAATGTTTTGATTCTTTTCCCCAAGCATAATGAAACATTTTCTATCAAACCTTTTATCAAACACTTACAGAAGAGAGTATTTATATTTAAACATAATCAATTATGCTTTTTAATAAAATTGAAGTTATATAACTTTATCGAATTAATTTTACGTAGAAGTAACTTTTTAGAAAAAAATGAGTCATTAATTATTAAAGTTGAGAGACAAATAAAATAGTGATTAAAAACTATTTTTACAAGTGCATTTGAATAATATAAATAAAAGAAACTAAAACAATCAAATTTAACCTAAAACAAATTATTCAGATTATCTTTAAATTAAAATTAAGAATACTTGTAAAGTTTTCCGTACACATTTCAAACTCTAAATAAAAAGAAGTTAAAAGAAATACATTCCTTGTTTAGGAGTAAAAATGATTTTTAAACTAACTTCTAAATACTTAAAAAAAAAAAATTAACATATTTGGAGAGACAAATATTTTGATGAAGTCAAGTACTAGTTAAGGGCCATATTCTTATCCCTTTTGACTAACAAGTATAAACTTCTGATCATTTTCATTAAACTGTAAGATAAAAGGTATAGAAAAAATAGTTAATATATATGACAGTCTATTTTATACTTTATTTATATTTGTTAACCCGTTCTTAGATTTTTAACAAAAAAAATAGTGATATTTTAAAATTCAATAAAATTGTATATATAATATAAAATAAATGATCTGGTACTATATTATTAAAGTTAGAAATAAAAAGTAACTTCTTAAAAACTACTATTGGAACAATTTCATCTATTATTGTGTGTTAATTTTTGAAATTTTTGTCAAAAATAAGCTATTTAAAATAATTACAATTTAAACATGAATCGTAAATCTGGTTTTGATTTAATTCAATAGAAACCAAAATTGCATTACATTATTATATACTTTTTAAAGTTTTCTATAAAAACTACAGAATTGAATTTTCTAAATATTTTTATAATTTTTATAACATTTTACAAAACATCTATAAAAAGTCCCAAAAAAATGTTATTAATATGCAGTATAATTATCTACCTAATATTAATCTGATTATAATATTATTATTATCATCATCATCCCAGCCTATATCTGAATACTAATTCCCATTTTGCATGCTAGAAATCGGAAGCCACTGATAAGTTGACACGTGGAGGGTCCACTTTAAGGTATCTGACGACGTTCTTGCTCTGCTCTACTTAAGTTAATACAATGAAAAAATTACACATTTTCTTAATAACAACGCACACCTACGACAGCTGTCGCAACGCGCCCGTGAGGAACACGCGGCTTTGCAGCAAGACGGAGCCAAAAGGCGCGTGTTTTACACGCGAAGCAGGCGCGAATGAGGAAATTGTTTTTGCCAAAAATACCTCAGCCGAGTAAAGCACGATAAAAAGAAACTTGTATGAAACAGGAAACTCAGACCAACCCTAAGCTGCACTCCATTTTATGGTGGAGATTGGAAGAAGATAAAAGAGAAAAGAAAAAAAAAGAGAACATTTGAGGATGAAAATGATGAGTTAGCAAAGAGAGATAAACACTTAGAACTATTGTGTTGTTGCTGTTGTTGTTAGCTTTGTGATCTTTCTCTCTCTTGATTTTTCTTCTCTCTCTCTAGGGTTCCAAGTTTTGAACTTGAGAACTCTCTCTTGTTTTTCACAAATTTGGCTGCACTTGGGTACTGACCCAGAAAAGAAGGTTCAACAGGTACCTAAGAGAAGGAAGGGGTGGAAAAAAATAGAAACTGTACGTATGAAAGAAGAAATAAAGAAATAAATAAGAAAAGGGTAAATTTTGAATAAGAGTGGGGAATAGAATAACACAATAATAGTATTAATATTGATAAGAATTAAGTGGGAAAACATGGGGAGGGGAAGAGTGGAACTCAAAAGGATAGAGAACAAGATAAACAGACAGGTAACGTTTGCAAAGAGGAGAAATGGCCTTCTCAAGAAAGCCTATGAACTTTCTGTTCTTTGTGATGCTGAGGTTGCCCTTATCATCTTTTCCACCCGTGGCAAGCTTTATGAATTTTGCAGCAGTTCAAGGTATGTTGTTTTTTCTTTTTTTTCTTTTCTGAGCTCATAAAATCATTAATGGCTTTCATCTTTCTTTTATGTATCTGTGTTTGTATCTGCAAGTATATGTAAGATTGTTTTCGTTTTTTTAATATTCATCATAACTGCTTGAATCTCATTTCTTAGTTTGTGGATTCTGTGGCCTGAGAAGAACTTTCATATTTCTCTTTCCTACCTTTTTCTTTTCTTATCTGTTTCCTATGGAGTTGAAGAAATTAATGAATATTTCAGCTCTGGTTTGGTCTTTTGAATGTAAGGTTGTGAGATCTGGTGATGCGGTTCATGATCTGAAAAATAAGTGATGTTTTGTTTTCCTGTACGGAAAATTTTGGTGGATTTTGTGTTCTCTCTTCCCCCACATGCTTTCAGGGGTTTCTGCATAATTCAATGAAATTTCTTTTCCTGCTTGGACTCTTTTTGTTCACTGAGAAGGCTAATGGATCTGTGTTTTTTCATATTAAGCTGATTTTGTTTGTTTTCTTGGTTTTTTTTTCCTTAAAAGTTTGGTTATATCTATGTATGACGAAGATGTATTAGCAGGAGTACTTGATTGTCCTGAAATGAAGTTCTATGACAGCTTGAACACATCTTAAGTCCAATGAAACAAAGGACAGAATGTAAGCATGTAGTGTGCTGCACCAAAAACAAATAAACACTATTTCTTCACTCTAAAACAAATAGTTCGAAATTTGGAAACCAATAAAAGATGTTTTATTTCATCACCTTACCACTGTTTATTATCAGTGTACGGTGACCTTTTCCCTGAAATTGCTGCATTTAATAGTTTTTTTTTTTTCTTAATAAAGCTGAACTTTATCATTATATCTATCTATATATCTACATAACCACATAATATAAATAATATATACAAAATCATTTTAGTATTTTCGATGTAAAATTTCTATTTTTTTTTCTTCACTTTATTTTAGTTGAAATTTGATTGTGTGTCATCCTACAGATTTGTGTTATACCTCACTATAAAAGCAAAGTACTTAACTAATGAATTTATTAGTGGTGAGGTTTTATGAGTGTATCTCATTGAAGTTCAATGCTGAGAAAGTTTTTATGTTGAACATTTAATGACAACGAATTAAACCATGTTATTGATGGCTTCTCTTGATTTTTGTGGATTTCTCTATCCTCTAGTGGGGAATTAGACATTAAGAATGAATTTGTTATTGAAATAAATTCTCACAAAAACGTGTGCCTTTTCATATATAGTATCAGATTATTTATATGCACAACAGATTGATTTTAAAGGTTGTTTTTGTCATCAATGTGATTATATTGCTTCACTGCCATTAAAGCTTGAAGGATTCAGTGTTTGACAAAAATAAAATTCACCAAAGAAAAAAGGGTTCATAACTTTGGATATAACCCTATTTATTAGCAATTAGAGACTAATTCAGTGTAATATTACAATACATTTTTTTATTCAAATTATTTTTATGCTATCCAAGAGTAGCTGTTGTATAAATGATGCTATTTATGCTTTTATTATGTTATGACACAACCCCATGCACAAATGTGTTTTCATTAAGAAATGCAGGTGCATGCATGAATTTGGGTTTAATTTAACTGTAACTACAAGGTTTAAATATTATTAATTCATCATGTCTAGCACTTTAAAGGTGTATTCTCTCTTATTTAAGCATGTTGACCATTAAATTGAGTAAATTATACTTTAAAAAAAAAATCATGAGTTTTATATTTATCTTATTTTTTTTATAAAGTTACCCATAAAAGTACCTTTTCATAGATCTTGATGTCCTTTTGTTCTATGCTCTGACTATAGTCTGATATTCTAACTACCCATTATATTGCTACAAAGATCAAGTGAATCAATTCAGGGAAAATAGTGCTTATTATACGGAAACTTTTTTTTTTTTCATCAACAGATTATACTCAATTTCGCGTACAATTTTGTATCTCATAATGGAAATTTTGCAGTGAGATTATGCCCTAGAAATGAAGGTCCTGATATAATTACATAATATTTTCTGCAGCCTTATTATGTTGCATTTTGTTATCAACTACTTCGTGTATTAGTTTAGGAAAGTAGTAAGAAAATTGTAGCTTTTTACTTTATAATTTGAAGCCATTTTATTTGTTTTTATGATAGATATATGATTAAAATTTTCTCACATTTTATTCATTTTGGAACATCAAAGGTAAGTGTGATCTAGATGAATAATATAATATTTATGCTCATGATGCTATAGTGTAAGTAGTGTTGTATTATTTTGGAACATCATTTTTACTAGTTCTTCCTTTCTTTTTTTATTGAATCTGCAGCATGCTCAAAACACTTGAAAGGTACCAAAAGTGCAGCTATGGTGCAGTTGAAGTCAGCAAACCTGCCAAAGAACTTGAGGTATGAAAAAGTCGTTGTTTTGAAGAAAATATTAAAGTATTAATAAGTTTTTTCTTAATTTGTTTATAAACATTTGAGAGAATATTTGCATTTATTGCATATAAAAGTAATGTATTTTTCAAGAAAGAGACTATTTTTGTAAAATTATGTACTAAATTTACTAAATAATATATATGTCTATTGCTGTTGTTAACAGTATGAAGAAACTTCAAATTACCGTTGTTATAGAATGATTACAGAAATAACATCTCGAGATTTTCACTTAGGAAACAATCTTGTTAATAGCTTGAACTTTGATTGCTAACATTAAAATATATATTATGTTTTCCGTTAAAGGCACTTTGTTATTCTTCATTTGTCATTTGCTTTTGTAGCAGAGCAGCTATCGTGAGTACTTGAAGCTGAAAGGAAGATTTGAATCTCTTCAGAGGACCCAAAGGTGAATTTCATGTGAAAGTATTTTGTAAAACTCCTTTCAAATTTAGTACTAAGAAAACCTATATTAAATTTTCTTCCATTCACTTAGTCATCATTATTAAATTTTTCAAAAGAGGTTTAGCATTTGCATCAGTAGTGTTTCGATTAAGACCATGTTCTTGTTCCATGCTGCAGAAACCTTCTAGGTGAAGACTTGGGCCCATTAAATACCAAAGAACTTGAGCAGCTTGAGAGGCAGCTAGATTCATCTCTCAAGCAAGTGAGGTCGACAAAGGTAATAAAAATACAACCTTTTATGTTCTACAAATGTAAACTTGGGACATGTTATATATGAAACTCTGATGTTCCATTCTGAAAAGCAGATTAGTAATTTTCTCACACTATATTTTGCAGACTCAATTCATGCTGGACCAGTTAGCTGATCTTCAAAATAAGGTATATATATGGTGTTAGCATAGTCATAGGAAAATCAAAATTTATGTTTGGCTAACACTTTCAAGCTATTGTTTGCTTACAGGAGCAGATGTTGGTAGAAGCAAACAGAGCTTTGACCATGAAGGTAAAAACATTAAACACTATCCATAATGTTCTTGTCGTTCTGTCTCATAATGTGATTGTGCATTGTACCTTTAATATTTTACAATATGGAAACTCTATTCAGAAGTGTTTGATGAAAGTGGTAACATTGTATCTTTTGCTAATGATGAATTGGTTCATGATTACTATGTTGGCAGCTGGATGAAATCAATTCAAGAAACCAGTATAGGCAAACATGGGAAGCTGGTGATCAAAGTATGTCTTATGCTACTCAGAATGCTCATTCTCAAGGCTTCTTCCAGCCATTGGAGTGCAACCCTACATTGCAGATAGGGTATATAATATACAATCATTTTTCATGTATTTTTATGCAGAGGGTGATTTTGAATTGTATTTTAATGTGTGTTCCTTGATGCAGTTCTGACTACAGGTACAACCCTGAAGCCTCAGATCAGTTAACTGCTACAACTCAAGCTCAACAAGTTCAACAAGTGAACGGTTTTATCCCTGGATGGATGCTTTGAGCTGAGCTAAGTATTTAGCTGGCTACATAAATAAAATTTAGCAGACACCTAAGGTCAAAGTCAAAAAATGCCTCTTTGGTGTTGGAAATGTGTAAATGCTGCTTGTGCTTCTGTTATTTGTTTTGGCATAAAAACAGCAGTGACTGACTTAAAACTATTAAAACTTTAGCCATTGACTTTTGGCTTGTAAGAAGGTTACACTATGTTGAATATCTCTGAATGACTAGTGTTATCTGACTGAATCACCAGTTAATGCCATTTTTCTTTTGCAATCTGCTTTAAACTTCTTGCATCAGTGTACCACATGTTATGTCAATTGGTGAATTGATTCTTCGTTTCATATCTTAACCAGCAACCTTAGAGTTTCGTTGATTATCATTAACTGCATCAGGGATAATATGTAAACAGAATATTGTTAAACATGAAGTATTAGGAAGAGATGTTAAAGGATTCTGAAGAAAGAAGTTACACAAGTGAAGATCAACCTAGTAGAGTTTGTTTTGCAACGTTGACCTCTAATAGAATACTATTCCTTTTTGAGCTTATCATAAGCTTTTTCAATAGCCATCTTTTGCTTAGAATTCATTAGAGTTAGCTTATGTGAAAATGACCCTGCATTGACTTAAAAATTTGTACTCAAATGGTGACATTATGAACCATAATTGGTTTTATTCTATTCTCACTGGTTTTGGTCAGTGCCCTGAAGTAAATTGAGTCAACAAATTCAACTGTGTACAACATTGGTACAAGCAGAGGTCCAAAAAGTGTACCTTGTAATCATGTAGACTGTAACAGTGACCCTTTTAAATAATTTGATGAACTTGGTGAACTGTACCTTGTAATCTCAAAAATAATTGTTGCAGAATTATGAAATAATGTCTACTGTAATTAACCCAATCGGACAAAAGAACAAAAGATGCTAATTGTTTATTGATCAGAACATGAATTCACACATGACAAAGGAATAGATTGAGTTAACTAATTTTATTGCATATATTATGTGTTATGGAAATGAAACTTAAAATTTGAGAGACAACCTCAACAATATCATAGATTATGTTGTATCTGAGTTTGATCCAAAATAAATTTTTTGCAGAAGTTTATGTAATTTGATTATGTAGCTGGTGGGGGTGTTAAATTAGCATGGAAGGAAGTGAATTGAAGGGTGGGAAAATGGGAGAGTAGTTGGAGATGTGAAAATGAGAGAATAGAGAGAATTGAGGACCACAAGAAGTGTCCATGCATCCACCAGTCATTGATTCTTTTTCCCACTTGTTGTGTTTGTTCTCTGAAATTTTCATTGGTCTGCAAAGAATAATCATTTCTAACTTTTTGGGCCAAGGAATCACACAAACTTCTTATCATGGATTTGATACTCAACTTCAAAAACCAGTTGAAACTTGATTGAATATGTTCATCATTCAATGTTTCTGTGTGTTTGTTTAGTCAATCTTTCACTACTAAAATCAGAGGAACACATTTTTTTTTCTTTTTTTTTTTATGATGGATTGAAATTCATTGAAAAACATAAAATTTGATTGGCTTCACTCTCTTCTTAAACTAGCTTCACTTATGTGTTTTAGTAAGTTTTTATAAACTCTAAACAATAATACAAAAAAAAAAAAAAAAAAACCTAGAAGAATCTGTACTACTACTAACACTCTTCTTAATTAGATTATATGAGAGTTTCAAAACATGAAACTTTGAGGTCAAACATGAAAAAATCAATATTTGTTTTTTTTTTCTTCTCAAAATAGTTTATGTTAAACATGGAAAACAAAATAAATCCAAACAAGAAGGGGAAAATGCTTTGTCAGAGTTTGTTGTATTGTATTGCGTTTTCAACGTTTGGAAATTATTTTGGAAGATAAACTTAAAGATCTTTTTTCATAAAGCAATAAGAAAATAATTTTTGCTATGTATTAGTTTGAAAATGATTCTAGAAAGAAAATAAAAAATCAGTTTAGTAAGTTTAATTTTACAACATATTTCAAAATTAAAATAAAAACATGATTATTACATGTTTTATAGCTTAAAAATAAAATAAGAATAGGAACTGTACATAGTTATTATGTTCTGTTAATTTATAATAATAAAAATATAGTTCTTTTTTTAAAAAATTAAATATGTTTTTATTTTTGAAAACAAAAAAGTCCTTAAAAAGGGAACATAATTTATTTCTATACAAAAATTATTGGGTAAGTTATGCACCAACATGTTGAGGTGTTGGACTAAGCAAAACCTTCGAATGTTTGTTTATGATGGAAGAAAGAACTTGATGTGGTTGTGAATTAATCTTATGACTTGTATATATATTATAAAAAGAATTGTCCAAACTTGTGAAAAGTAACATTCAAAAAGTAATCCTTTCCAAAAACAATTAAAAAGTAATAAAGTGATGAGTAGAGTGTGGATCATAGAGACTTAATTAAGTATTAAAGTATAGCTTAAGCAAATTTAATAATGAAAGATTGTGAGTGTTAGTGGTTAGTAATGAAAAAAAATTGAAAATCTTACTAAACAAGAAATTTGAGCTTTGTTAAAGATTCAAAGAGCACATGAAACACCATGACTCAAAGTGGAAAACATAGGTAAGATCTCTTAATCTTTTTTCTCCTATTTACTCGTTTGAAAGCTTAGTTTTACACACTAAGCTTATTAGAACCCTAATTTCCAAGATGATCTTACTTAAGAAGCATCTACTAGGTTGAAGATTAGCACACAATTTTGTTCCTATGATCCATGCCATTATGTATCTTAAGTTTAGGCTAAGATCATTTTCAAAAGCATTAAAAATGTTGCATTTTAAACCATACCAAAGGGCTAATTAGATATGCATTCGATTCAAAATTGTCTTGTAGTTTTCAAAATGGATAAAAAAGAGTATAGTATCTGTAAGAAATCATTTGTTAATTCTATTAATTAAAAACTCCTAAGGAGTAGGTGTGATTTGTTGGTAAACAGTCGTATGAAGCAATCTTGTAATAATTGAAAATGTATAAATATGCTATCTTCTATGAAATATTTATCCATCATATTCTAAAATTAATCTATAACAATTTAACAATATTTCTTACTAAATATTAATTCCTTGTATAAAAAAACAAATATTTGAACATTTAGTATCATATTATGAGAAATAATATAATAAGATTTATATCAATAAATAAATATTTTTGTTTGGTCTCACAAAAAATAAATGTTCTAATAAATCTGAATATATTGAATAATTTAATCCCAATTAATCTCAGGAATATATTTTAGATTTTTCCTTAAAATTCTAAAGACATGTTTTTATGAATTTTATAATTTAGAACTTTAAATCAAGAATCATGGTTAGTGACACATGCAAGCTTAAAGAAGATACTAAATTATCATTTTAAGATAAAATATAAAATTTAAATTTACATTAAATTTCTTTTCAAATATTTCTACCAACAATTATATTATTATTTTATTTTATTTTTCTAACTTATTACACACACAAAATTATTACATAAATGATTTTATCCAAATAAATATACATTTATCAAAATTAATTTTAAGAAAATAATCATAATTACCATATTTTATAATTACAATATGTTTAAATTATCTTTTTTATAATAATCATTTTAAAAAAAAATTCAAGTAATTTAAAAATACTAAATTAAATATATTTTTTAAATTTATATTCACAAAAAAAATTATAAAAAATTATAAATTTTAATAAAATAATTTATTAAAAATAAATATAAAATATATAAAACTAGAAAAAATGTTCTTAGAAATTCGTTCTTCAGCAAGCAGAATTCCAACAGCAAACTTGTGAAATTAAAAAAAAATGATGAAAATTTAATCTTTTGTAACAAAAAAATTGTACTTGAACAGTAAAAATGTCTAATTTGGGAAAAAAATTGTGATGGTCTACTCACGTCAAAAAAGTTCAAAAGTGATCTCTAAAGAGAAAAAAAGTCGACATAGGGATGAGCTTTCAAGGTTTACGTGCTAATTTCAGATAAGAGAAGTTAATTTGTCTTTTTAGGGAGTATGGATTCGATATTTAGATATCTGCTCCAGATCCAATTTGAATTTAAATATATGGTTTAGATTTTGATCCATATCCACTTTTTTTTGAAAAAACAATTTTGATATTTTAAAATCTATATCCAAATATTAGGATCAAGTTAGATATCCATATCTAGATATTTGGATCAATTAAGAATCTAGATCTATTTCTAAATCCATTTTTAATGAAACTTAACTTTTTATAAATTTAAATTTAATTATAAATTTATATTTTAAAAATAAAATAATTATTTCATCCAATACATAAATATTTTTTAAAAAGGTAAAATAATAAAAATATAAAAATATTATAAATTTAATAGTATTAAAGATTAAACATAATATATTATTTAAATTCTTAACATTAAAAAGAAATTAAAATCATATAACTGTCCATATAAATTCATTTAATCTTTTGGTAATGAAAATGATTATAAAATCATTACATCCTCATACAATATCACTAACATTAAAAAATAACAAATACAAAACACTCTAGAGTTAATGGCAATTTTAATGGTCTTTTCAAATAGAATGCACTAGTACCCATTCAATCACAAAGTTCAAAATCTCTTACATGGCTCATTAACTCAAACTCATTAGCAATATCTTCACAACCATCTCTATATGAAGCAATTGGAGTTGACATCAATCCACTTGACTTGTGACAAAGATGAAGAAATGCTTACCAATATATAGCATATTGACAAAGCTGAAGTAGCTTCCAATCACTGACAAAATATAGAGGGACACAATGTTCTGAAAATGTTTTGAGAAGTGAGATGTCAGGTTTATACCTCAATCGTGAGATTAGACCTCAATTATTTCAGGAATTCCCATATTTAACCTTTACCCAATTTATAGACTTGTAATCTTTTAGTGAATTAAAAAAAAACGTTGTCATCAGTGTTCAACAGATTCACCAGATTCAATGGATCCACCAATAAAGGAGAGAAAGAGAGAAGAAAAAAGAAAATAGACCTGGGGCTAGCAACGTTGCCATCAGTGTTGGTGTCGATCTCGACCAAAACGCAACGGTGTCGATCAAAACGCAGCAGTGTCGTTCGTTCTCTAAAACAAAATCAAACAATGAATCAAACTTAAAACTAGATAAAATGAAGAGAGGAGAAACGAGAAACATTGTTGCAATGGAGAAGAGAGAAGAGATTAAGATACCTTGAATCAATCAACAGCAACAAAAGAAGAGAGAAAAAATTTAGGGTTCAGAGAATTGAAATCTTGGAATAGAGGATACAGTTCAGATAAGTTTGGATAAAAGTCTGATCCAACGTTAAAATTTAGATTTTCCATATTTTAAAATCTATAAAAATAAAATAAAAATCTGATCTAAAAAATATATAAAAAAGGATATAAAGTAAAAAGCAGAATCTATAAAGTAGTTTTGTAGTGGACTAATTCAGTTTAAAGTTGGACCAGATTGGGTAAACCAATTTTTTTGCCCACCCTTATCTTTTATAATTGATTTTGGTTCCAGAAAGTGAAGTTTGATGGTTTTATTATACAAATATAATTTATTTTGGGTTGTGTTTGCAAAAAAGTTAATTGAGTTTTGATTTTTGGATTGATAATTGTTATTGTTCTTTTAAATGTGTTTTGAGCTTAGGAACATTGATGTTTTGAGGTTTGATCAGTATTTTCAATTTGTTGTTTGATGATGTCCCATTATACACTTCCTATGCATTCGTGGTGGCTGGTGGAGAACTGATGCTAAAAATTTATATTCCTATCATCTCGCTATGGTGCATGTAAGTAATCAAGTTATTAAAAAATATGGGAATACAAAAGATTTCCAATAATATATGCAAACATGGATGATGGACTTACAAAGACGTGTTTACCTAGTTCCATACATTAAAGGGTTAGTTTTATTGAGTGTAATATTTTTTTTAAACTTATGGTAATTATTCAACTAATTATTTCTTCTTCAACATGTAGCTTAGGTTTTGATTACTTTTTTTTTTGTTTTAACTTAGATTATCTTTTTTATTCCATAAAAGGGTTTAGTATTTTGACTTTAGACATGTATATTATGTATTCAAAATGTTTTATTTGAAGTGTATGTTATGTTCTGGATAATTTCTTATTCACAAATTTTGATTTCATACCAAAACCAATTTAAATTAAGAAAACACAAAGATATACGATTGACAATGTATAACCAAACATAAAACCAAATAGTACTAATGCTATATGTATACATACACACACACACACACACACACACACACACACACACACACACACACACACACACACACACACACACACACACACACATATATATATATATATATATATATATATATATATATATATATATATATATATATATATATATATATTGTGTGTGTCACCGGCTATTGAGAGGGTTAATTCCAAGTTAAATAAACTATAGGTTAGGCAAGTTTTGCAAAATTTTATTCCATTTTTGTTCTCTCATTAGCTATTAGAAAATGTAGCTTTGATATAGGCTTTAATTGCATTCGCCTTCCTTTAAGTGAATTAACATAACAATTCATTGTATCTTTATTAATGCTTGTGAAGATTTTTAATTTGACTTTTTTTAATTGCATTCATCTAGCATTGGATTAATTTGACTTTTAATTTCATTTTGTAACTCTTGGACTTCTTTAATTTGAGTTTTATGGTTTAAATACACAGAACATGGAATAGTTTTACACAAATCACGATTAGATGTATGATAGATGCTATAGTAGTATAAGAGATACCGACAACATTAACATGAGCAAGGCCAACTTCAACAAGACTGGGACAAACACAACAAAGCAACCAACAACAAAGACACCAAGACCAGAACTACCAGGACATGACTACTCAATATTAGGCCTTTAGAATTTTACATTTTTGGATTATGTTAGCAATTTTAGATTATGTTTGTTAGAAATTGATTAGGATTTTATTCAATACATACGAATTTTGTCTGTAGAAAATATCAAATTAAGTTTTATGCAATACAACAATTTCCAAAGAACTAGAGTTTTAGCTAGTGGTGCCTCATCAACCAAATTAATTTTCCCTAATTCACAGTTTCATACTAAAAGAGTAAAAAATTTTGCAACTTTTTGCAAAAGCACATCAATAACGTCCAGAGTCCAATTAGGTACATGCTCATTCTTATTAACCATTAAAGAAGAAAAATAACATAAAATGACAACAAAAGAAAGAAAGTTCCAGTGAGTACCTCTCCAAGTCGAACTAACAATAGAGTATAATCTTACTATGCCAGAATACAAAATTTTAACCAATTTAGATATGCAAATGTCAAAACACCAATAATCATTCCAAAGGTTAATACAATCCCCTTTACCAAGCGTCAAAAAAGTATTTTCCAGAACAACATCTTATGCATCCTTAATACCATGCCAAATTGATGATGATTCAAAGAGCATATATTTCTTATACTTAGACTTAAGTAATTGAATACGCATGAGTTTAGTCCAAGTCATTTTTTCATAAGTAAACTCCAAAACTAAATGTAGCAGATAGGTTTTATTCTCCAACGAAATCTTAGTAACCTGCACACCACTATTCAATTTAAAACCACATAAGATGGACTATTTAATAGTGAGCAGTCAATGTTTCTATGCATCTCCAATCCAAACAAAATTCCAAATCCATTTTCCACCTCAAGAAGAAGCTTAATAAGCCATTTGTAAATCTGAAAGGTAAGCATTTTATTTCAAACATCTTCTTTATGATATTTCTTAATGATTTATACAAAGTGGACTTCACACAATGAATTGTTAAGAATCTCAAGTGTGCCTTAATCTCAACATTATGATGAATATTTGGACTTTCGAATGAAAGACATGACTCATGAGGTTAGAGAAAAATATATTTTTGGCAATTATATGCATATAACATCTTGAAAAATAATTCAAAGAAACCTTTGTATTCTATTCATACTAGTATCAAATGTTAGCCTATGTAGTCCTAGTATTTTCCATCATTCCAAGATTTAACTGTTTTTTTTTTTTTTTTTTTGCAAATGTTAATGATGTAGTGAATACATGAAAGAAAATGAATTGTTACACTATGCACTTGGTTCACCACAATGGAAGAAATTGATTCTTTATATCCACAATTTAGAAATGATCTAAGGAACCATAAACTTGATCTTATAACAAATGAAATGAATCAATTTAGTAACTTAAGAAACATGCATAATTCACAACCCATTTTTCTTGCTATTTATAACTTGCCTTCTTAATTATATTTGAAGCAAAATTATACGATGATATCATGACTAAGAAAATCATAAAATGAAATGGATATTTATCTAACTTTGTTTGTAAAAGAGTTGAGATTATTTTGGGTGAAAAGAGTTGACCTATTAAATTTTTCTAAAAATATTCTCCCGCATAGTAGATATCAAATTAACTTTTAATAAATATCAATAGAATGAAACTACAACAATAATTATAACTAGTGAGCAAGGGTATGACTTGGTGAGACACAATAATGTTATATTTGAAAAAACATAGAAGAAATTTATCTAAAAGAACATGTTGAAATTCACATTCTTTGAACTATTGTATTAATCCAAATTAAAAATTAAAAATTATATATTTGTAATGTATGTGAAAAAAATATTTGTGATAATATAAAGGCCATGATTCTCAACATTAAAAGGAAATAAAAAATGGTATAAATGGTCATAAAATTTTAGTTGTAGAACATTGTAACAAGATGTCAAAGCTAATTCTGGTGGTGAGAAAATAATTGGTGCACAAGATGGGATTAAGGGTGACAATATTGCTTCTCAAGATTCAATTCTTATGACTCAATCTAATTTGGTGGTGCAACTTATGATAGAGCCTATAGGGAAACTTGTGGAGGAGGTGGAGACGATGGTAGAGCCTATGTTGTGTAGTCTCAGCTTGTGGTGAAGCTTGTGATGTAACAATTTGTGATCCAAGTAGTGCAACTTGTTGTATTTACCTTTATGTATTTATTTGGTATTTTTTTCATAATGAGTATAACTTGTCTATGTTTTATGAGGTGTAATTTTTTATCATGAGTTTGGTATTGATCTCCTATATTTTTGTGTTTATTTATTTTTATTTTTTTAATTTTTAATAAATTTTTCATGTAATAATGAATGATTGTTGAACTTTAAGGTGTGCACATTATTTGAGACATCAACGTTTGTAGTGATGTCAAAGATAACTTTGAATACATAAAATTTGGTTTAATCATGTCTTTTGTCCCTATTTTCGTAACAAAATCTCAATTTGGTCCCTTTCTTTTTTTTTCATCTCAATTTGGTCCCTATTTTCGAAACTTGATCTCAATGTAGTCATTTCTGTCAGTGGTACAGTAACAACGTTAAATGGGGTGTCACGTGTCAGTTCCTCGATTTTTTGAATTTCTTTTTGAATTTTTTGAATTTTTTATTTCTTTTAATTTTTTTTAAAATAAAACATTTGCCACGTGTCAAGTTGTCATCGTGCCACGTGATAGTGACAGAGTGATGTGGTAGTGACAATGACAGGTGTCAGTATTATGCCAGGTGTCATTTCCTCATTCTCAATTTGGTCCCTGTATTCTAATTTTTGTCTCAATTTAGTCCCTATTTTTGTAAAAATAGTGCAATTTTGTCCCTCTTCAAATTGAAACAAAAATTAATTTTTATATAAATGTTATACAAATATTTTTCTTAAATTTGATATTTTTATTCAAATTGATATTTTTATTATATATTTTTAACATAGCTAAGTTTATTTAAATTTGTGTTTCACATTTAACTTTGCTTAAAATTGTTTTCAAATTTTAAATTTATATGTTTTTTATTGTTACATGAACTAGTTAATTTATGATTTTTTTTCTCTATTAACAACTTTAAAACAATTTTAAATAAAGTTCAATGTAAAATATTAATTAAATGAACTTAATTTTGTTAAAAATATTTACTCGAAATATCAATTTTGATAGAAATATTTGTGTACATTTATATAAAAATTAAATTTGATTTCAATTTGGAGAGGGACAAAATTGTTAAATTTTTACAAAAATTGGGACTGAATTGAGACAAAAATTAAAATAAAGGGACCAAATTGAGAAAGTGGAAATGACATAAGTAAAACGTGTCATTGTCACTGTCACATCACTCTGTCACTGCCACGTGGCATGATGACAGTTTGACACGTGGTAATTTTTTTTAAATTCAAAAAAAAAAAATTCAAAAAGTATCAAAAAATCGAGAAATTGACACGTGACACCACATTTAACGCTATACTATACTACTAACGGAAAGGAGTACATTGAGATCAAATTTTCAAAATAAAAACCAAATTGAGATGAAAATAAAATAGAGAGACCAAATTAAAATTTCGCTAAGAAAATAGGGACAGAAACATATTAAACCCATAAAATTTTAATTGAGATTGATATATTTTTAGAATTACAACTACACAAATTTACGATTGAGTGACATACTTGCCACTAACCTTTTTAACCAGAAGATAACGTTAGGGATGTTGCCCTTATATACAAATTCCCATTGCATTGTTGCACTAATATATATTAGCTAAAATTAAAGTAATAAATTGTCATTCTGATTTTCTATGTAGCAATTAGGTTATTTATTAATTTTTTATCATAGTAATAGTGACGAGGTTTAGAAAGACCTCATACAAATTATTTAAACTATCCACTATTACGCCAATACGTGTCAACCAGTCTTTTGACATGAAATCTCCAACGCAAAAAAAAATTGCTATAAAAATTTCTCTTTTAATTAATTTTATTATTATTTTTATGATAATCATTACTGTACTCTCATTATCAATGTGTTGGTGTAATTTTGAAAGTAGCTAGGTAGTCCCTATCACGACATAAAACTTATGTTTGTTGTTTCCAAAGTGTCTCTTGTTTTTTTTAGTGAACATATATATACGTTGTGATAAAAAAGGTGAAGGGGTAACTTCTGGTTTCCAATGTAATATCACACTACTCACTTAATAGTAAAATAAAATATATTTATTTAGATTATGAAATAATTAAAATAAATATTTTTTTTGTTTTTTAAATTTGTATTATCTAATTAAGACTTAATTCAATGATTAATCATATTTGTATTTATCTTGACTAGTTTTGTTGACGAATATTTTACCTTCACTTTTCAATCTTCAATAATATATATATATATATATATATATATATATATATATATATATATATATATAACTTTCAGCTAGTTTTCAAATTTAAGTTACTCTGCAATTAATTATACGTTTTCAATTAATTTATACCAAACATTTTCTAAGACATTCAAATTATACCGCACTTAGGCGGTTTAACAAAATTACACGCTAAAATCCGTCTACATAAAGTTCCGCAAGCACACAAGCAGTTATCAAACAAATCAACGGACAAGCATAAGCGGCCTAGGCCGCCTACTTCAGAAGACAAGACGACATCTGCCGACCATTCCAGACTTAGAATATTACAAACGAAGCTCCTAAGACCAATAATCATTGAACTAAAAGGCCTGGGCCAAGCCCAGGCCCACCTACGACCCAAGAAATAGCCCAATTCGTGACAAGGCCAGACATAATTAATAACCCTATAAATACATGTGGACCCCAGCAATTAAAGGTACACATTCATTAATCCCTTAATCATAAGATTGACTTTCTAAGAATCCTTTGGTTGACTTGATCGTCGGAGTCCTCTCTGCACGTAACCCCTCATGGGTCCAAACCGTGATACCAGCACACGACATACGCAAGCCAAGGAGGAGCCAACTAGAGAGATTGCGGATTGAGGTAAGGTGATATTAGTGTCTGGCTTCTCTTATTTGTTTCTGCAGGAACACAAATATTAAGCCAACTTAGTAATGTTTCACTAGGGATGACAATGGGATGAGGTGGGATGGGTTTTGCAAAGCAATCCCATATCTAGAAGCGGGCTTCTTTATGACTAAGGGGAGTCATGGGTCCCCCAAGTTTTTTATTTTATTGTTTATATATATTTATATGTATTTTAAATTTAAATTTATATATTATTATATTATTTATATACTTTTTTTATTTAAAAAGTAAAATAAAAATTAATTTGATGGACCTTGATTAATAAAGGAATTAAAGTTTTATATCTACTCATAAGTTTTTTTCACAGCACATCATTAAAAAAGTGTGAAAGAAAAAAAGAAAGATAGTTTGAGAAATAAAGATGGGAGGACAAAGAGAAAGAAGAACACATGCTCACAATATCTTATGAATCAATATCTATGTATGTTAGATTTATCATTTTTTTCATTACAATATTTCTTTCAAATTAAGTTTTTCCTCAAATTAGTATGAACTCTAAGTATGATTTTAGGAATTTTTTTTATGAAATTAGCATGAACCCAAATTATTTTTTTCTCAAATTAGTATAACCCTATATTATAAAAGGTTAGAATTTTGTGTTTTCTGCTTGCATACAATAAATGAGTTTAATAGTCTTGAATTATAATATAAATTAGAATACTCATTTTGCCTAAATTCAATCAATTAAAAAAAATTAAAAATTGAAAAATGTAAATTGTGGTATGAGAATTGTTTAAGTAAAGGAAATAAAAATTTTTTTTAATTCAAAAAATTATATATAGAAAATCTAAATTGGCACTCCTAGATAATTTATCCAAGTTTCGCCATTGCCCATATCTATCTTTATAGAAAAAATTCTTTGTCTCCATATCCAAATCCACGGTTATCAAACTTTTGTCTCATCTCCATTCTCACCGAGTAATAGGTATATACTCGTACTCATACCTATGTCATCTTTCTTGCTGTTTCAATATTAATTAATTAATTTTTATAAAATTACGATAAAAAACATAATATTATTAAATATTCAATATTAAGGGGAGGGTTGTTTCTTTCATATCAAATATTTAGAAAGAAATTGTAATTGTATACATCTCATATTAAAATACCAACTAAAATTTCATGAGAACCAAAGCATTTATTAAATTTGTAAACATTAATGAAACATAGTTGATAAATTTTAAAAATATTTTTTAAAAAATATAAAAGGAAAACAAATATTCAAATTAAAATATATTTTAAATGTCTGTTTACTTCAATTCTTTAAATTCTAATGATTCTTTTTTTATACACCAATAAAAATCATAATACATGACTTGATCAAAATCATGCAAAGAATAAAGATTAAACTAATAATAATAAAATTTTAACATAGATCTTGTATATTTTGAACTTTAATATATGTTAGATGGTGATAAAAAACTTCATAGCAATTATATAAATTTGTATACTATAGTAAATAAAATATACTTATACAATTATAGAGACAAAATTACAGTTTGATATTAAGTTATAAAAAAAAATACTTATATAAAATATATCAAAATAGTATTCTACATGATAAAAATAAACAAGTAAAAATATTAAAAAAATATCAAATGTGTGTATTAGAAACAATTTGAAAGATTATTAAATGAAATCTCAATATTGAAAATAAATATATAATTAAAGGTGTGATAAGATAAAAAAATATTGTAGACATCTAAGAAAAGTTTTCAAATATTAATATAGTCAATGATTTGAGAAATAACAAAAATTGTTTTGGCAAAACAAAATAGTTCTTCAAATGAAACAAAAATTAATAATAATAGACTAAAAAAGATAAAAAATTTATATTACCTAGTACATGAAAATGTTTATGCTATTAAACACTTAAATTGAGAGTGTTAAACATTTTCATGTGAAAGAAAAATATACAATAAATAAAAATAAAAAAAATAAAAATATTCAAATGTGAGACATAAAAAATATTTAATTAACATACATCAATTGAACATAATTGGATATAGGTTATGATATGATGAAAAATATATTGGAGATGCGAATGAATTTATTAAAAACAAACAATTAGAAGAATTAAAAAATAAAAAATGTAGTAATATACATATATATATATATATATATATATATATATATATATATATATATATATATATATATATTATATTATATAAGGTTACTAAATTGACTATGTACATCAATTGACTATGTATATAAGGTTACTAAACTAATGACCTATAAATTATTACCACTCACCAATTTCTTTAACCACTCTAATTAAATTCACATTGTTCTTAAATGACACTATAAAATATATTTATAAAGTGTATCTCATAGATTAGTTGTGTGATCAAACCATAATTTAGGATTTAGTCACACTTAAAAGCTCACCATCCCTATGAACTTATATCTTTATCACAAACTCATTGTGTGTTGCCAATAAAATTACACTCAATTGGATTATTGCCTGATCAATTATAATCATTAAGTCATAATAATTTTATATACAAAAATATAAACGTACACTTTCGTGTGAAGTACCCTTATTCTACATTTTCACATGTTGTTTAGTGTAATATTTTGGTTAAATTAGTATAATTGTTAATTTTATATCTAAACTAATATGCCAATTGTAACACATTCATACATTACATAACCATTGAAAGGTGTTCTGAAATTTCTATCATTACCAATCGTGATAACATGAAAAATTAATTATCACTTAGTCATGAATAATGTCAAATTAGTGTATGTTTAGTATCACTCTAAGTTTGTTATAATAATATAATACTCAATATCATGAAGTCATTATTATATTATAAGGGTTAAATATGCTTTTACTTGGATGTGAAATTGAAATTTGTCTATATCTCAAATTTTGACATATTTTGGTTTCCAAACTTTAAAAATAAATGGATATAATTATTTTAATATAATGATATTAACTTTTTTAGGCTTGTTAAGTGATGATTAAGACTAACATTTGAGCTTAAACATATCAAAATGTATAAACAGTAGCTCAAATGTCATAAAATTATGGGTGACAAAGCAAACCGGTCCGACCCATTTAGGCCCAACCCACACTTTGCCCGCAAAATGCGAGCCGGGCTGGCCTGTCTCACATTTTTAACGCGGGCTGAAAAAGTCTGGACTGCCCGCGAGCCAGTCCGCCTATTTTTTTTTTTAAATTATCATAAAGCTTTCAATGTTCAACAAATTAGGAAAACTTAACAAGTTCACAAAATTAAGCAAAGACGTTGGGGATTTGGATGATAAATTGAGAATTCAACATTTTCATCATAATATACTCATGCTTTGCCATACACGATATATTCTTCAAATTTTAGTACATTCAAAAATACATAATATTTGACTTCTCCAGTCATACAAGAATTTGAAACATTTATAAAGAAGTCTAGAAGAAAGTAATCGATATACACAAGTGCAAATTTTTTTTATGCGGGTTAGCAAGCTCACGCGAGCTAGGCTTGTGCAGGCTCAATATCCTGACCCGTCCTGCATTTTTTTTGCGGGCTGCTCCGTCGGGCCAAATCCATATTGTCACCCCTACTTAAAATGTGTTTGACATGTAAACAAATTTAACGTAATTGGATTAGACAAACTATATCCATTCATTTTTTAAGTTTGAAAATCAAAATATATCAAAATTTAAAATATGAACAAATTTTAATTTCATATCAAATTTAGGAAATAAAATCATATTTAACTCTTATTGTAAAAATTATAAAAAGACTCCATAATAAAATTTGATTGAGGTAAAAAAAAAGTATCCAACACTAATATCCAAAGAATAAATAATGAATTATTGTCTATTGAACAAACACAAAAGAACACCAATGAGTAGCATAATCAAACTAGTACCCAACACAACCAACTCTAAAAGAAAATTGTTGTAACTCGATTACTTATGTTGTACTATTTTACCTGTTCGTTCTTTAACGTGTGTATGTTAGACACATCTTAAGTAACCTTTTTTATTTATTTATGATGACTTTAACTTCCATAAAGATGATGCAAAAAGAGTTAATAAGACCTTCAATAAAAGTCATTTGGGTTGGTTATTGATGAGGGGTTTGAAGAATGATGAGCTTCATTACTTAAAATTTAACTTTATTTTGACCTGAAATTTACAGTTTTGAAAAAAACAAATATAAATAATTCTGAATGTCAAGTCACTGGACTGTTTTTGATGATTTTTGCTTTTGTTTTGTATATTTTTGTTTTGGTGAGAATGGTAGCAATGAAGGAGTAGCAACAAAGGCTATGAAAAATAGATTATAATTATAACAGATAATGTCTCCTGTTTCCTCAGCAACGGACAAGATTTGAAAATGTGTTAAAGCAAACACATTCAATGGATGTGCTAGTGTAGTGATTGCCACCATGTTCCATGTTATTGACTAAGTAAACAAAAAATAATAATTAAATATCAAGAGACCAAAATATTCATAATTCTTTTAGTATAAGGATTTGGCTTATAAGAACTAAATGAAAATAAGGTTTGTTTTCTTTAAAGTACAATTTTTGTCCATTATTTTAAAGTACGGACACTTTTAGAAAATTATTAGTTTTTTATTTATCTTTCTTATGATGATTTGTTTAAA